>NC_056727.1:765340640-765385640 GCF_019279795.1 Protopterus annectens
TTAAAGAAAGAAAGTGCTCAACACATGATCTGTTTTTATTTTCCTCCTTGCATGGTTTTATGTATACACACACACATAAATATATGTGTATGTGTGTATGTGTATATATGGGGTCTACTTTATATGCTCGAAGTCCGAGAATATCGAATACAATATTCTCGACACAAGTACACCAAAAGCGCAAAACATCAAAAATGTAAACCGAAATCTCCGTAGGTGGAGATTGCCGTTTAATTCAATGTAGTGCGATCTCAGAGTTGGTATATGCAGGGGGTGTGGGGGGTGCAGGGGTGCTTGCCCCCCTGCCTACACTAGTTTAAATTTTTTTTGTGTATTTTTTTTTTTTGGAATTCAATTGTTTAATAGTTTGAATGCATATGGTTCGATCCATATGCATTCGAGCTATTAAACTTTCTTGGTCTTAAAGTAGACCCTATATATGATTATATGTATGTATGTATGTATGTATATGGGTCTACTTTACATGGTCGACTGTTCAGAAAGTTGACTTTCATATGGCCGAGACCATATGATCAACTTTCGAAAAGCCAATCATGTAAACTAAAGACATAAAACACAACAAACACTTACCTTAAACTGTTAGCAGGGGGCACCCCCCGTGTAGAGCTTCGCCCCCCACACCCCCATAACTTAAATATACCAATTCCGAGATCGCACTACAGTGCGGAAGAAGGAAATTTTCCTATTCTGCACTGTACAAAGATAGCGGTTCCCCATGGTCGGCTTTTCGAAAGTCGATTATATGGTCTCGGCCATATGAAAGTCGACTTTCTGAAAAGTCGACCATGTGAAGGGGGTGCATATATTCATATATATATATATATATATATATATATATATATATATATATATATATGTGTGTATGAATATATATATATATATATATATATATATATATATATATATATATATATATTCACTGAAAGCACATTTCACTGAAACACATTTGACTGTGCACAATTCACTGAAAGCTCAATTCACTGAAAGCACAAATCACTGAAACACATTTCACCGAAAGCTATATATGGCCTTTTCCCCACTGTAGTGCGACCCTGGAGTTAGTATATATAGAAAGGGGGGTGTTGGGGCCCCCCACATATTTTAAGTATATATTATTTTCAGAGAACAGTAATATATTGCAATTGCAAGTATCCATGTATATAGTTCAAAATATTTAACATATGTGGGGGAGCTACACCCCCCACACCCCCCTTACTATATATACTAACTCCAGGGTCGCACTACAGTGGGGAAAAGGCCATATATAACTTTCAGTGAAATGTGTTTCAGTGAATTGTGTTTTCAGTTAATTGTGCTTTCAGTGAAAAGTGCACACTAATTTGATTTTCAGTGAAATGTGCTTTCAGTGAATAGTAGTAGACCCATATATATATATATATATATATATATATTATGTTCACTTTATAATTTCATAAAACTGAAATCCCGAATTTCAGTTTTTCGAACTTATAAAGTCGAATGTTGAAAATCATGAAAGTGCATAATCGCGAATCCGAATATCTCAAATTTGTGGTTATGGCTTTACTGTGCGTTGCGTGCGGTGTTGTGACTGGATAGTGTTTAATGTTGTGTATGGATTTAGGTGTGATTTAAGGTAAGTATGTGTTTTGTTAGGGTTTTGTGTGGGAGTTTGAGTGTGTGTGAATGTGTTTGTCAGTTTTATGTGTGAGTTAGGGTAGACAGACAAAAGTATGGTTGTGTAAGTGTTGGATGTGTTGGTGTTTGTATATGTGTGATGTTTGTGTGTGTGCAAGGGGCTGTAGAATGTGTGGGTGTGAGTTTCCTTTCTGTGTGTGTTTGTGCAATCTCAGAGTTGGTATATATAAGTAAGGGGGTGTGGGGGTGCAGGAGTGCTTGTCCCCCTGCTTATATGTAGTGTAGGTTTATTTATTTGTGTTTTTGTGTTTGTATGTGTTCTGTTTGTTGTGGTTTGGGTTGGATGATGTATGCGTTGTGTGGTGTATTGCGTGTTTCTGTTCGTGATTTTTGTGTTTCATGATTGTGTTGTTTCGGGATTTAGGACATTCAACTTTATGGTTTTGAAAAACTGAAATTCTGGATTTCAGTTTTTCAAAATTATAAAGTGAATCCATACACACACAAGTATGTATCTATCTATCTATCTATCTATATATATATATATATATATATATATATATATATATATATATATATATATATATATATATATATGTGTGTGTGTGTGTGTGTGTGTGTGTGTGTGTGTGTGTGTGTGTGTGTGTGTGTGTGTGTGTGTGTGTGTGTGTGTGCATCAAAACTGTTAAATGGGATATCATCACAAGAAAATACATACACAAAGTCCATTACTTATACAATACTGAAAGTCACATAGTTCAGCATTTTAAAGCCAGAGTATATATTCACAGTAAAATAAATAAATAAATAACAAGTCAAACTTTTATACCTGTTAATTACACTGACTATATAAATAGAATCACTTAGTCCTGGAAGCACACTGAAGTTCAGTTTAATCTGCCACACATGTTCACGGTACTCTATAGTGTTATCCTGGTTGCCACCTCTGAAGTTCTTTTGAACTTTTTCTAGTACAAAAAAGTACATTTCTTAAAACTGGCATAAATCAGTGAAGGTTTGTAGAGAGCCTTGGCTGTATCACCCCTCAAGATGCTGTCTTTGTGCATATACATGCATTGCTGAGTATTCCGCTTAATCTTTCAGTAGTAACAAGAGAAGCAAATTGCGATATAAACAACACTATAGGTATTCCAATTGAAATAGCCCATGTATGGAATCATTCTTAAATAATTTCACTGTTTACAGCATCCACATTTGTCCATACAGCTGTACTGTTGGTAGGGTACTTTTCACCTTTCTCAGGGATTGCCCTGGTATTATTAGTAGTCTTAGAATGAACTTTTGATGCAGAACCTAAGCTATCAGTTTGATCATCCTATTTCTGGTCTTATAAGCAAGCCCTGGTCAAATGATTACTAAAACATCCAGTTTCTGGTTCTTACAGATGATCTGTCTGATGAACTTCTAGTTACTGAGGCAACTTAAAACCATGGCCTAACAAAAATTGTGATAATGCTTGGATGCATGTGTACTAGCAACACATTTAGAAGACATATGCTAGTGTAGAATTAGGGGAAAAAATTTACCCTTTTGTATCTAATTTCATCATTTGCCTTACCAATTGTATTTTTGGGGTAACCCCTATTGAGTAACATCTATTCTAAACAAAGTAACTCTTGTATGAACCCATGGTCATCAGAGATGATCCTGAAATTCTGATGGTCTGACCGTGGACTTTTTCTTTTGCCAGTGTGAATGACAACTATAGAAATTTATTTAACTGCTGGAAAAAGTTGGTTTATTAAATATACTTTGATTCAAACTGATTGTGTGCAAAGATCTTAAGTTTATTGATGCCAAAATAATTAATAAATGTTTCAGATGACTGACACGTAAATGAAAAACAAAATCACTCAGGTCTCCCTGGAAATCAGGCTGTAGAATAAAAAGATCAGCTAGGTATTTTAGTATTGTTTTAAATGTCAAGAAAAATGTGACTTGAGTATGAACATTAATTTTCCAAACACTAAGTTTACAAAAGTGGGGGTGCAAGCTGCCTCCATTGCCACCCCTCTAAGCTTGCTTAGAAAATTCTGTCGTGTAAAAAAGAGTAGTCTTTAAAATTAATTCCCTAAGCTCGCAAATTATGAGGATATCAGTTGTGATATATCATACATAGCTAGAACTTCCCTAAATGAATTGTGTCCTGTGCATGAGAAATGAAGTACAGTTGTGTAAAATCTTAACATAACAGCAGGTGCCATTGCCTTCATTGCTGCATTCATAACAAATGGCATTCCCTGCCATGGGAGCCTGATGTCCGGCCAGTCTAGTAAAGACTACTGTTGCTTTAATGTATGCCAAACATCATCCAAATGCATTTTGCATAACGTAGGGCATAAAGGTGACGTTCAGCCATACCATATTCAGAACTGATTGTCCCAGTAAGAACAGCATTCCAAGGAACCCAAGAGGAAATCTGTACATCTAGGAAGGCAAAGGGCTAGGGGGGTGGTTGGAGGGAGTGAATACTGCAGTAGTGAAGGAAGGACATGCACTGTAGTGGTAAGAATTAACACAACTGTACTATGTCCTTACATTCACTGCTGTAGTATGCTTAACAGGCGGGAAAGTACCAAAGGTCAGGAGGAAACCTGGGAGGGAGAAGGAGCAAAAGAGCCCTGTAAAAAGCCATGAAGAATGGCATCAGCAAAAGCAGCCCTAGGTCTAGAGATACCCTCCATCTTGTAGTGCTTGGTAAAGGTATGCACAAATGTTCAGGTAGTTGCTTGATAAATAGACTTAGTATCTAAGCCCTTGAAAAAAGCACAAGAAGAAGCCATAGCCTTAACTGAAGAAGGAAGGCTCTTGCCATAACAAGTGTAACAAAAGAAAATAACTTAAGAAATCCAAGAATAAAAAGTTTGTTTGGACACAGCAACTCCCAAAGATCTAGGATGAAAAGAAATTAATAACTGATCAGATTTTGTAATAGCCTTAGTCTTATCCAAATAAACCCCGAGTTTCCTATGCATGTTTAAAGTATGCAGCACCATCTCACTGTCAGATTGCATAGAGGGGGAACAATAGGCAGATACATAGACTTATTCAGTGATAGCTCATTAACTGCCTTCAGCATAAAGAAGGGTTAATGTGTAAGGACACCCTGTCCTCATGAAAGATCAAAAGAGGAGGACAAGCCATAAGGGCTTGTAACTCAGACAACCGTCTGGCAGAAGTAAGAGTTAACAAAAGAACATTCTTCCAGGAACAATGTTGCAAGGAAGTTGAAGCGGCAGACTCAAAAGAAGCCTGAGTCAACTTTTCCAAAACAAAATTAAGATCTCAGGGAAGGGGAACAGGCCTCCTGAGACGTCTAATATTAAGGACACCTTTAAGGAATTGTTTCACCTCAAATCTAGCAGCTAAAGGAGGAGAAAAAAGCAGACAAGCAGAGATAGCTGATAAGTGGGCCTTAACAGAAGATCAGCTGAACCAGCATTGAGCAACTCACACTAATAAGAGATGACCAAAGGAATATCCACAGTAAGAGGATCCGGGTTATGAGAGAGACACAAAAATAGAAAACCTCTTCCGTTTGTGTCAGTAGGATTTCCTAGTAGTAGGTTTCCTGGCCTCCTGCAGGACTTGCAGCACATCCTCAGAAAAAAGGTGTCTGTGATGTATACAAATCCTATCACCCACAGTGTCAATTGATGTGTGGACAGCACTGAACAACATGTGAGACATGAGGCTGGGGATATGCCCTGCAAATCAGAGACATGCTGATTAGCCGATAATGAGGTCTTTCCTCCTTATTGCTGACTTGTGCCTAAATCTTAAAAAAAAAAACACATGATCGGAGAGGGCCTTTTGCTGCTGCTAGGCTCTTTCCTAAATCCCTGGCATGGCTTGTTAAGACTAGGAACAACTGAGTTTCATAAAAGCAGACTCTATTAATATATTGTTTATTCCACCTGTCTTACCATGGTCATACTGGATGAAAAAGCAGATTGTCTTAGTCTTTTTTTTTCCCTGTCAAAAGGACTGCTCATGCAAACCCTCTGTATTATTTAATTGCCTTTTCTTGCAGTATACAGCTTAATAATATTTCTTGCAGTTATTTGTGTACTACAAAAGTATTTGGTTATGTATGTATTTCTGTACTGGTTTTGTGATTTCTGTTTGCATGCTTGTCCTAGGTTGTAGCCAAAAAGGATCCTCAGACCAACCCAGCTATCTGGTTAATAAATATAAAATAAGCAAATAAATAAATAAATAAATAGATTGTATAGGAAATAGTAGACATTACTGCTTCACATCTATCTGGGGGAAAATGAGGTAGGGGGATTATACCATCAGTCCATATGCTGACTATAGGAGCAGATATCAATACTTACACACTTGAGATTCATTCCACTACACCTACACTTTGATTTTGGTCAACAGAAGGCCAAATCTTTCCATGATATGTCAGAAGCAAGGGCATACAATGTAATCTAAGATATTCTCTTTAGGTATATATAATAGTGGTCACTAGTGAAAGCCAGTGGTTTGATTATAGTGAAAGATGCAAACTAGGTTTGAAAATCATCTACACTGGGCCTGTTTTAGATAAGGGCATTGTATGGGGGGGGGGCATAAGGTCATGTAGAGTTACTTCTACTTGCGTAAACAGTTACATATATTGTAATATGCACTAGGAAAAGAGATGATACTCAGAATTCTCAGACTTCTAGGTTTGTATTCTTTTACAAATCAGGATTATAATAATTTTGTAAATGGTACAACGACCTTTCCCTATAGGGACGATTCTTTCTATATCTTGATCCTTAATCAAGTATCTCTTTCTTATAAAACTGCAAATGTGTATATATATACATATATATATATATATATATATATGGGTCTACCTGAAAACGCCGAAAGTCCACAACGCTGACAATGAGAACACCAACACCAGAAGATCGACAACAGAGATTATCGAAAGTTGAGAATCCCGACGATGCGAACACCAACATGTTAAGGTAAGTGTGCAATAGGGATGGATGTTAGGGTCAGGGTGTGGGTAAGGTAAGTGAGTGATAGTGACGGACGTTATGGTAGTGTGCAGGTCAGGTAAGTGCGCGATAGTGACGGACTTTAGGTTTAGGAGGGGTTAAGTGAGTTAGGGTTAGGGTGTGGGTAAGATAAGTGTGCGATAGTGACAGACTTAAGGGTTGGGGTGGATTAAGTGAGTTAGGGTTAGGGTGCGGGTAAGGTAAGTGTGCGATAGTGACGGACCTTAGGGTTAGGGTTTGGGTTAAGCTTAGTGCATAGATAGTTGTGTATGTAAGGTTAAGTGTAGGTTTGTAAGGTTTTTGGTGTGCTTGTGTTATGTTTGTGTTTTTCGGGAAAGTTATTTGTTTTGTTGATTGTCGGTATTGTGGTTTATCGGGCATGTGAAGTTTCATGTTTTTGAACTTTCGGTTTCTTTCGGTTTTGTCATGTCGGTTATTTCGTTGTTGGTGTTTTAGCATGTCAGTGTTATCAGGTAGACCCATATATATAGATATGTATATATATATATATATATATATATATAT
This sequence comes from Protopterus annectens, assembly GCF_019279795.1. Lineage (NCBI taxonomy): Eukaryota > Metazoa > Chordata > Ceratodontiformes > Protopteridae > Protopterus > Protopterus annectens. Next base: position 765,347,825 of record NC_056727.1, read on the forward strand.
ATATATATATATATATATATATATATATATATATATATATATATATATATATATATATATATATATATATATATATATATATCTATATACAGACGTATATATTCACACACACCCACACACACACACACACACACACACACACACACACACACACACACACACACATAAATGTGTATATATATATATATATATATATATATATATATATATATACATACACACACACACACACACACACACACACACACACACACACACACACACACACACACATAAATGTATATATATATATATATATATATATATATATATATGTGTGTGTGTGTGTGTGTGTGTGTCTGTTTATAATATACACACACAAACACACACACACATAGACATATATATATATATATATATATATATATATATATATATATATATATATATAAAGGCAACGTATCTTAATTTCGAGAAGTATTTATCTATAATCATGTACTTTCGAACCTTTGTACTATCTTGACTTTTTGGTGCAGTTAGTCCCTTTATTACAACTTTGTTTGGCACAAGTAATTCAATTTGAGTAAATATGGATTTCTTCCTGCAACATGGAGTCCTTGACACTATAAAATAAGGTATAAAAATGACTTATTACCCTCCCATTTCTTGTTTGTGAGCAGTGTATATTGCCTTAGTAGCCTCACATTTTGATTGTTCATCTTATGCATATCTTTATAACTGATGGCAAAGAACTTTTCCAAATGTCAGACTAGTGTCTAATTCTTGGATGTGACTCTCTTTAAGTCAGGGAAGGCTTTGTGAGACTGAAGCTAATCTGGATCTCACTTGCTCATGCTTATCACAGCATTCTCTAGTTTGAAGGCCTGCTGTTTTGAATTCATTATAACAAGGATATACTCGTTATATTATTCCCTTATTCCTGCTCTCATTTTCTTCTATTTGAAGACTTTTGGCATCAATTTTATAGAAGCTCATGTTAGTGCTGGAATTATAATCAGTATTTAAGCCTGTAGGAATCAAAGTTTGAAATCTAAGTATTAATAAAGCTACTTTCTGCCTAGCAAATATTTTACATCCACGTATTAGTTTTTCTTTCCTGTTTTGCTGTTTGGTGCTTTCTTTTGCCCCCGCTGTCTGTTGATCATCAGCCCTGACTACAACAAGGACTTTTTCCTCCAGGCATTTCTGGTGTCTCCCCCAAGACACAAGCAGTAAGCTGCTCAGTCTGCACCAGGAAGTTAGCACTGGCCAGTATTCCCAAGAGTGCGTGCAACCCCTCCGTCTCTCCACCTGGGGCAGGTGAGTGGGTCATTCACCTTTACTCTTTCCCCTCCCCATATGGCTTCTCCAGGTTGGGATTGGTAATTGAACCCATTGAACCCATGTCACCTGTGACAGTCTGGATTCTGTCTCTGGCACTATGGAACTAGGATCACATTATTTTTTCTGCCATAATTTGATATAAACAGTGTCAGAAAACCCTTGCACAATACCAGTATGACAATGAGTAAAATGTTAAGCTGTATTAATGCTATTAATTTCTGGAATCACATAATTACAACTGTTAAAATGGCCACATGGTACTTCCCCCCATGGACAGCAAGTTACCACACTTACAGTTTATGTCAAAGGTTTGTTAAAACAATATATTACATAATCTAAAATACTTTTCCCTCTCTTATAAAAAAAGTAGAATGTTATGAAATAAATTCTTCAAGTTATCATTCATCAAATGTATGTCAAGCTCTCTTAATAAGTCATCTGATCTTATTACTAACAACATTAAATTCCATAATTTTCATTCTCAACATCATACTTTCTTTTTCCATAACATTGCTTTTCTTCAGCATCTCAAGTCTGTTCACCCTACTAAATTTCTGATAGGGTTGTCTTACGTCCCTTAGACAGCATCTTCTGACAACAGTATCATATTATATTCACCATTTTGAAAATTCATCCCTAGATATCAAACATGTAACAGTTGTCTAAAGAGTGAACACTTTATCATATGAGTGGTATGAGAGCTGCTTGCTCTTAAAAAGGAGCAGGAAGCCATAGATTTGCAGAATAACTTAGACTTAATTATACTATTAGCACTGCCCCACAGTTTAACATCCAGGAAATTAATTTCACAAACCATAAGATCATACATAAATTTCAAAGTGAACCAATTATCCAGCAAAGAATCAAAACATGTTAAAGGCTGTGTCTCCTGTATACTCACAAAAAGTGAATTTATTTGCCTGGAAAAGCCAACCTGATATTTTATAAAATGCCTGAATATAAACATATTCCATTTCAAACAACCCCATCAAAAAGTTGGCATAAGTTGGGCCTTTCATTTAACAAAAAAACTTGATCGTCATACATAAAAATGTGTAATAAGCTGAATTATAATAATGCCAGAAAATTAAATGAGTACATGGAGCATTCCCAGAAAAATAATACATCTTCCAAACCATGTGTACATTCACTGCTAGAATATAAAATAACAACATCTATTTTAACAAAATATATCATCCTACCAGGGGATATCAGCTGTCTTTTTGACAGCATTCCTGACCAACCTTTGTATAAATTCAGGTGACAAACATATGGAGAAACAATGTTATGTGTCATACTGCCTGCATTTTCTAAATAAAAACAACAGCTATTTATTATTACCCAGCTTTGCAGGACTAACGTGTATTTCTTTGAAGCAAGAAACTTTATTGTGATTTGCTATGTGCTTGTATGAATCCAACTTGAAATGCATTACTATGAACGTTTTTTGTCACAATCAGATATCTGAGGTGTATGGAGTCAGTAAGGTCATCTGAATAAGTCAGCATTTTGAAAGCTTATTTCTATACCTGACTTGCTTTTATTATTTTAATTGGTCCACTTGGTGTGTTGGCATTTGGAGTTATTGATTCAGATTCTTGAAAGAAAATGTTTGAGAATTCTGTCACACACAGTTTACTCCCTCCTTGAAAAAAAAGATGGAGTTTCTTTTCTTACTCGCATTGTTGTTTAAGCCATCATTGGATCAAACTTTTAGAACAAAGCTCTAAAATGTTCCTCATAGCATCTAGGACCGTAGCACCCCTCAGATTGCCATCTTAATTTGATTATTTACTCCACGGCTATTACAATATAGTATTTGCCTGTTAAGATGGGTTAAAAGGATGCAGAAAAAGAAAATGTTGAAGAATAAGACTCAATGTCTTTCTTTGGTTATTATTTTTGCTCATGTTATCATCAGATGAAAAGGTTGTTTATAAAAAAACTGTAAAAGAGCATCTATAACCCCATGCCTTCTGAAAGCTAATCATCCTCCTGACCCTTAGCTTAATTCAGTTATTTGTTCCACTTATTACAGTGCATTCTTGGTCAGTTTGGAAGTGTTGAAAGAATGCAGGAAAAAGCTGAAGCGTAAGACAAAATATGAGAAAAGGTAGAAATAAGAATTAATATATTGCATTCTTTTTATTTCCCCTTATAAAGCTTTTGATGCGTAATGTACATTACATGTGCGACCCTGAACTCTCTTTATTTTTTTATTTCTTTAAGAAAATGAGTCTTAAGACATGTATATATCTCTGAAACATCTTAACATTTTTTTTTCAAATAAAGGGCTAAAAATGTCTGTTTCATTGATGATGCAATACATCTCCCTGTACTTTCATCATCCTTATACTGTTCCTTACTGCATCCATGATGTATCCATGCACCATCTGTTTGTCTTTATACCATTTTGTATAATTGTTTATAAGTTCAGTTCCAGTTCCTGAATTGTTGCTACTATCTCCTAGTGCATAGCCATTTCATGGAACTGTATCTTCCATTTTAATTCGTTTCCTCCTTTTATTCCTTAAATTGCAAATGTTGTAATTATGTCCTTCTAGATTTGGCCAGATTGTTTTTGCCATTTCCTTTACTCCTTGATCACTAGAATTGTTATACATTATGTCTGTGCCACTTACTAATAGGGCTGTACAAGACCCTAGTGTGTTACGATGATAGCTGATCTTCTGTTGTCCCCTGTGACAAAAAGCGTAGGCTAAAGGACCAGGAACTATACATAAATACTTACGCTCGTCTAGCTCTTTGGCACAGAGTCATGGAACCATGGGAATGCCTCACATTGTGGCTTGGTTATGAACCTTGGCAGCCGTTGAGTAGAAGGTTATGTGGTGGGTACACAAGTCAACAATCTCCTGGGCCTGTTATCCAGTGTGTTGCAGTGTAGCTGAGGTAGGTATGAAGAATCATATTCAAATTAGTCTAGTGTTTCAGGCCCTGCTTCAGTGGTGAGCTTGCTGGGCACTACAAGGAGGAGTTAGGGCCATATAAAGTACCCCAACCATTCATACAAGATGGTAGCCCACTCTTATCTTTTATGCTTGCTTCTATATATAGTTGTGGGGAATGAAAATGTCCATTCGGGACTATGCAGGGCTAGATAGTAAAGGCTGGCAGGGGACACAAGAAGGTATTTATAAAAGTGTGTATGTTTAACTAAAGATCAAGTTTCAGTCCAGGTTCATCTTGACAGTTTGGACAATGTACTACTCAGGTTTGAAAAGTCCACCTCACATGTGCCCTGTGCTCATTGTTGGGTGCTGTGGTGTGTGCCTGTAATCTTAGTTGAATGGAAAAGGAGGTTACTAAATCAAGCAAATAAGAGGAGCAGACTGTAATGTAACAGACTAAACTATAAGAGCAGTTAATTGATAAAAGCAGTTAATTTCCATTTTTTCTAATGTGAGCAGAGTCATACAATCCATTCTTATTCTTGATTTCTGTGAGGTAATTAAATTGTTGGGCAAAACCTTGCTTACACAGGCATTAGATTTGACTGCAGTGAGCAGTGATCCTGTAATACAACACTAACTATCCCTCCTTTCATCTGGCATTCTTTTTCTTTTAAAATCTGTTTCTTTTTCCAGTTAATGATGATGAAACAAATGATGAATGTTTTCTAATTTATTTACTAAAATTACATGCAGTACTATACCAAAACATTGTGAGAAATTAGGTCACATTGTTAGTCATTTCCAAATTCAATCTTCTTCTCATTTCGACAAATGTTTCTACTTCATTCAAATGTCATGACCCTCCACTATCATTCTGGGCTGTCTTGGGATTTGTCCCTTACTGATTGTTAAATCTTTTGTTTTTTTTCCAGAAATTAGTCCATATATTTCCCTTACCAGTGAGGACAGTCTCGAAGGGTGGTAGCTTCTTCTTGTGTCTTGCAGCCATCAGTTGTGAAGAAGAATTACATCTGCCATCTTCCAGTCTTTGAGCATGGTTCCTTACATTGATTACATGTTAAAACTGATTGTTGTTGGTGTTTTTATTAAGTAACTCGTCAACCAGGTAGTTTTGCTAGGAGAAGTGCCTCTTAAAGGGTGATTTTGGACCATGTCTGATTACGTGATCTCCTCAGTCTCCTTCAGTTTGCAAGTGGAGATTGAAGGACTGAATTCCAAGGCTAAAGGACAAAACTCAGTAGCAACTGATAGTTTCACCCTGGATACCAGTAGCGTCTCCTTCATCTGTGCAGAATTCTTAGAAGAGTCCTGTAACACTCTGTTGCCTTGTTTAGCTTTCGGATTATTTTTACAGCATGTTTTGTGAACAGACTGTGAACAAACTCTGTAGCCTAGCCCTTACTGACCAAACCTAATAGCATAACTTATTTTCTTGACTGCATACAGGGGATAATTACTTATATGTAGCCTTGTTCTTTCACTATCTGTCCACCTCTTTCCAAAATGTAAAGCTTTGTTATCCCTTCTTTTGCCATTCTTTGCTTTCATACTTGAAAATAAAATAACATTTCCTTTATGTTGAGTTCACAGTTTGTTTTATTTGGTATTGTTCTCTGTTTTGATCTTACTGTTTCATTATACTGCCAAAAATAATTCTCTGCACTACTCCTAGGTACTCAGCTTTTAGGAAAAAGTTCTTTGAGATGGAGAATTAACATGTACCTTTTCAGGCTGAGAAGACGTTTCCTTTTTTCCATCTTTTTGCAAACTGATAGTGTGACGTGACAGCTTATGTCACAACAGGGGAGTGTGATAATACTTTTCTGTGCTCATGTTAAAGGGCTTGAGCAGCTGTTACGATCCTCTGAAGTATAATTATGGGTCATAAGCTATACTTCTCTGAAGGGCTTTCAAGCAGTAAAATCACTATAATTTCCCACAAGTTAAAGTGGTACATACAGTTACCTGCAGATAATGTCAACCATCAGTAAAAGACAAGACAATTTAGTTTTACTCAGATATTTTCTTTGCATGATGCCACTATCACGGATTGTAACTGAGAGTTGAAGAAGAGAGACATCCTATTTAAATAGAATGGAACACAGAGCATGTTGTCAATGATAAAATCTACCTTTGGAGTTAAAATATAGTAGGCAATCTTTTCACATTTTCCACATGATACTGGGCACATCAGTTAAATCAGGCATAAATGCTGCTATGCCCTCTTATTTTGTTCACTCCCAAGTCACTGTATTGTTTCATTTGATACCCTACCTTTCAACTCAGCCACACTTATTTATGCTATTATCTTTGCCTTATAGGACAGTTACTCTGGAAGTGCTCCCATTATTAGCTTTTATGCCTTTTACTAGAAATGGCTGTTTCAGTTGTATGCTTGATGCAAAACGTAGGGTCTGATTGCAGGAAGAAAACACTTCTAGCCTTCCTAGGTTACCCTCTAAGTGTTGCAGTGAATCTGTACTGAAGGATCATTAATAAAAATGCAGAATGCAAAATCCTAGAGGAATCAACCTTTGGGGAATACATCTACAATTAATTAATATAGTCCTAGTAGAAAATGTACATGATTGGCATTTCTCAGAGCCATTGTGTTTTATGATTATGGAATTCAGATTATTTGTGCGTGTGATGGCCAAGACTGTACGACTGCACAAATATCAGACTGAAAACATTAATACTGATGGTATGACTGTGAGGAAAGGGACACATTTTGTTTTCTTCACTACTCAACACTAGAAAATATGGATAACAGAAATGTTATTGATAGACAGACAGAGATATATCCATAAGGTTGGTCACCTATTATGTGTTTTCTATGCCTCCAACGGGGGTGATAAGCAGGTAGAACTACTTCTTCTGTCAATCCAGTAGAGACTGTCTCTTAGTAGCAACAGCAAACTAGGTGTATGAGAAGGTCTGGGGAGGTATTTCCACGTTAGGGTAGGGTGAGGAAAAAAGGCATTCCTGGTGGTGAAATTGTGATAAAAGGTAAATAAGGATAAAATTGAGAGTTTACAAGAACATGTAATCTACTTAAGAGTTGTTGAAATATTGTGTTTCTGTGTTATTCTGCACTTCTGCTTCCACAAGTAGACTTACTTGTTTCAGTTTTAAACCTCGCTGGTCCATAGTCTTGTAGTTTAATTCCCACTGATGGCAGAACTGTGTAATCCTGTGAGGTTTTGATCATTACTCATTTATTATTGCAAGCACCAGAAGTTGAAACTTCCCTATGAAAACTATCTTGGAAGTTTATCTTTGCCTTGCTCTACTCACAGGGTATGTAGTTTGCTCAGTACTCATTTAGGTAGGTCTATATTACCTTATTGTAGCACCCATGAATATCAGTGATCAAAGAGCACCTGGTATGGGTGCTGGGCAGCATTGCTTGTTAGGTTAGCTGCAGATTACACCAAGTAAGCACCCATCTTTCATCCGGTTACAAACAACCTCCACTCCTATCTCTTGCAAAATACACATTAGGACCTGCAACTATGGATGGGCACTTTCCTCCTATCTCTGCATCTAGCTTGGTGGACATGGACGTCCTCAGGCAATGTAGCAATTGCCTTATGTATACTGAGAACCACTTAATTCTCAGACAGATAAATACAGTATGTGAGAGATGTTACACATCGACACTGGATGACAGACTCGCATACAGACACAAAAAGCAGTGACTCACACACACCACTAACAGGACCAACAAAGGCTCACACAGATAGACCCACATATGCGGAGGTGCTCACACGTAACTGACCAAAACCTTTAAAGGCCTCTGAGGTGCAGTCCTTTGAAACTCTGCATGTACACAAACAAGACAATTCCCATCACAACACATAAAGCCACATCTCTTTGTGTCGCAACCACCAGCCCATAAGGCAAAATACTCCACAACCCAATATTCTGCATGCCATCATGAGATGTACTGATGCCCCATTTTCAGGGCTGAATAAGGAGAAGGTTAGAGTTAGTTGCCTTTCAAGGGCCAGAATCTGATCACACACGCACTCAGATCACTTATCCCTAAGAACAAGTATGACTCAGTCATAGTCCATTTGGGCATGAATGACTTGAGATGTACGTCTTTGAACTATGTGAAGAGAGACATGATTAAGCTCTAAGAATATGTGTTACAGGCAGATATGAATGTAGCACTGAGCAGCATTTTACCATCTCCAAGGATGATGCTATAATACCAACATTAAATGAATGACTTTAACAACTGCGTTAGTTACTGGTGCCATTCAAAAGGGGTCCAATACTTAGCCCAGGAGGACATGGTTGACAGGCCATGCTGCTTTTCCAGGGATGGTCTTCACCTGTCACCTGTAGGCTTTTGGATATTGGCTAATACTTTCTACACCCCTGTAGTGCCTTTTTTAGGCATTGCCAAACAAACAAATCTTCCAACAATGCAAAAGCTACTTAGGACAAGCTAAAGGTGTTACTGCTCAGTAGGAGTCTCAATAACAAACTGCACTCAATAAAAGCTTTTCTCACCCTGAAGAATGCTGACATCTGTGCAGTTACTGAAATGTTGTTCGATGCCATGGAAAGCACCCCAGCACTGCATGGCTATAATGAGTCTCATACATTCCAACCACCCACTGAACATGAAAGAGAAAAAGGTGGAGGTGTATCTATCTACATAAAGGATAAGCACACCCCAAGGCTGGTCAAACAATATCACCTGCTTGAGCTACTCTGTGTCTTACTAACCATGGGAAAATCCATTATCATATTTTTGCTAGCTACAGGTCCCCTACCACGAACAAGGAAACCAATACATCATACTTGAAGTTACTTGAATCACTCACCATCCATCCTAATACCATACTCATGGGTGATTTTAACTACCCTGATTAACTGGGAGGCATTCAAAACCACTAACATGCAGGCCCAAAGATTTCTTGACTTTGTAAATTCAAATGCCCTGGAGCAGTTAGCCTGCACTCCCACTAGGGGAACATATATCCTAGATCTGGTACTCGCAAATATGGCAGAAAGCTGCACCTCACCAAGTGTGATGTCTTCATTAGTAAGAGCAGATCATAAAGCTGTCTCCCTTGAAATAAAGGTAAAACTAGGCAACCACCTAACTCCAAACACTTTAAGAACTTTTCTAAGGCAAAGTGTTTCCTATTAAGTGATGGCATAGTTAGTTTCCAAGCTTCCTCAAATTCAGAAAACACAAGAGTCCTATGTAGAGGCATACCCAAAAGTCCTGTATGACAATATAAACAACCAGAGAGAAATGGCAGTACCAGACCAAAATAAACCCAGGTCAACCCACAAAAACAAGCCATCCTGGTGGTCCACTTCTATTAATAGGTTGTACAGCAAAGGTAAGAAAATCCTATAGAGAAGTAAGATGGAATGTGCACAATAGAGCAAAAAGTCCCTTGTTAGTCTATACAAGTGAATCAGGGAACTAGTCAAGTCTCTAAAAGCAGCTCTGAGGTAAAAATAGCCTTCAAAACTAAGAACAACCATAAGGCATTTTCACTTATGTCCACAATCTTAAGGGCAACACCTAACAATGTGCAGAATTTGTTGTAGTGGGACACACCTATATTCAGCCAGAAGATATACCAAATCTCCTGACTGATAAATTCAGGTCTATATTAGAACCGTGAAAGCCTGTTTAAGTGAATACGTAAACGTTGACACATATTGCCCAAACCTTGAGTACACCGAACACCCGAAACTGCGAAATTCAAAATCTTGAATTGGCATAGTTGGCTTTTCTGCGGCATAGCTCCATTAGGTAAGTATGCGATAGTTACGGACCTTAGGGTTTGGGTGCGGGTTAAGGTAAGTGCATAGATAGTAATATATGTAAGGTTTAGTGTAGGGTTAGAAGTAGGGATGTGAAGTTGTTCAATCTCGTCGTTCATTCTTTACTGATGGGTTCGGAGCCAATCCATTGGCTCCAACACAGCCATTTGCAAAGCTCAAGGTTTACCAGTAGCTCGAGATCAAGCCCCAAAATTACCACAGATCTAGTTTGCTGCGGCACGTTTCTCAGAGGTGCCAGTTTTGCTCGAGCCAAAAATGCATTTTTCGCAGTTTATTTCTCTAATTTTTTTATATATCTTTGATATTATTCTATAGATTAGTCATTTAGTAGTTTTGTAGTTTCTTATAAGCTCCCTTTCCCTTTGTGTGCATGTTAAATAGTTTAGCTTAGTTGTAGTGGCCTCGTGTTTGGCCTGGTTGTTTCTCTAATTATATAGATCTATATCATATACATATTTAGCCAGTGTTGGCCCTTGGACCATTGTTTAGAGTGTGTGTGAAATTCTTAATTATCCTGGTTTAATTACCTGTTTTCTAGGCTTGTTAACTTTGAGCCTAGGTGTGGTTTTGGTGATATAACAAGGCTTATTTAGGCTTGTGTGGCTTTGTTTTAGTGTTAAGCCTAAAGGGATTTTTTTTCTTTGGATATGTCTGAGGACAAAGACAAACACCCAAAGTCTGGATTCAAGAAATGTCCAGACTGCGGGCAAAAGATGTCTGTGACTGATGGGCACGTTCAGTGCGTTTATAGCTTAGGTGCTGTACATTTGCAGGAGTCCTGCAGTATTTGCCACTCCTTTTCCTCAAGGGTTTTATTGGAGAGGAAAAGGAAGCTTGTTGACAGAGGCTTGCTGAAGCATCCTTTTTCAGAAGCTTTGAGTGACCAGGATGGGGCCAGCAAGTCCTCCAAGTCTTCTAAATCTTCAGGATACTCCAAGGCGTCTAAAGAATCAAAAATGTCTAAAAAGAAGTGGAGGATTCTGGGACATCAGCTCCACAGCTCTTGGAGCTGAGTGCCTTCTGGTTTCGGAGCCGGCCCACAGTTCTGGAGCCGGTATCTGAGAGACCTGCATCTCCACTCCTTCAATCGGCATCATCGGTGCACTCCTCTAGGTCTTCTGTCAGCCTCTTGGATTTGGATATGGACTGATTGGTGCAGAAGCTCTTACGGGCACCAGGCTTTGCTAAATTGTTGTCGGCCCTGACCCTAGCATTGGAACTGAAGATCACCACCTCAGATTTGACTGCTCCTCCTCCGAGCCATACCAGACCTTCAGAGCAGGAGGGGGCTGACCTGCTGATCGTGGAACCTTTGGAGCTGAGACCTGCTCTGGTGTCCTCGGTTCCATCTACTCTGACGTCCTCGGCGCCGACCGGGGACTCTAGGAGCCGACACTCTCCTGTCGGGTCCGGAGAGGATACTCGCACTGACTTGTCAGTGCCAACTCTTCCTCTCGGGGCCTCGGCTCGAATGAGCTTGGCTCCTACATCTGGCTCGGGGCCCACGGCCTTTGCTCAGGAGGGGCTGGTGGTTCCTTCAGGTCCGTCATCTCCTTCTTCTTGGAGCCTTGATGCTTTTGAAGCCATGAGGAGAGCCTTGTCCTCAAATACATCCTCAACACCAGGTCTGGATCTTCTTCCCCCAAAGCACCTGTGTCCACTTCTGTCTCCATCGTCCAGGGTAAGTGTAGAGACCCTGATCCTCAGGTAGCCCCACAGGGCACCCCCCTGCTCTTCCGAGACCTCCCCAGAGGCTCCCACTAAGGAGGTTCCCAGGAAGAGATTGTGCAAGAGAATACACTTGGACTCCCCACAGGAGTCTTTGACATCTGGCCCTACTTGGATGAGGCAGAAGGGTCCCCACGATCCCCCTCTGAGAATATCTCCTTTGCGGAGATACTAGAGATCCGTAGGCAGAGGGGTGATTGGCAGTCCAAAAGCCCTACTGAGGATGAATCAGTTCTCCTGAAGGCTTTCGGGTCTCAACCTCCCACCTCTTGGGTGTCTCTGCCCTTCGATGAGCTCATGCAGCTGATCTCTCGGAGGGCGTGGGAGTCATCGTAGTCTATGGAACCTGTCCCTCAGAGCCCTAATACGTTTATTTTTGCTCCTGTAGATAAATCCTTTTTGACCAAAGGAGTCCCTGTTGATGCCATGGTGGTGGCGACGGCCACCAAAAAAAAAATGTCTGAGACTTCCTTGTCTATCCATCCCCCTAACAGAGAGTTCAGGATCATGGATAGATATGGGAAATGCATGTTTAGTTCAGCGACTTTTATACTCCGATCACTGAACTATTTGACCCATTTCACCAGACTGCAAAGACATCTTAAGGAGTTAGGAGATACTCTTCAGGGTACTGTAGCTGCAGGGGCTTCCGACAAAGTTGCCGCCCAGCTTGCTACCCTAAATTTCATTGTGAACTCGTCCTTGCATCTCATATCATATGCAGCTGATGGGATGAGTAGGGCAGCAGGTACAGGAATTGCTCTAAAAAGACATTCCTGGATGCACTTGTGTTCTTTCGCGGAGCCCTTTAAGTCTTCATTTGTGAACACCCCTTTTGAAGGCTCATCTCTCTTTGGGCCTAAAGTGAAGGGAACTTTGACCAGGTGTGAGCAGGAGGGAAAGACTCTGTCTGCCATCGGAGTCCGTTTTTCCACCCCTACTTGGCCTTACCCCAAAGGCCAAAGGGGAGGACAAATGTGGTTCCGAAAAGCCCAAGGAGCCTTTCAGGGCACATGTGGTGAATCCCCCTCTAGGGGCAGAGGAGGGGGTAATAATGGAAGATGCCACCCTCGTGGCAGAGTGGGTCTGCAACACCAGGGTGACAGAGATCACTTCTATGGTCAATCCTATCAGCGCTCCTGAAAGGAGGCCCGACTGTCCTGCTCTGGAGGCAGTCGGGGGTTGCTTATCTTTGTACCAAGACACCTGGCAAAATATAATAAACGACAGCTGGGTACAAAGTATTATTTCCAGAGGGTATTTCATACCGTTCTCCACCCCACCCTCACCCAGTTACAGGGAACAAGCAACTATAGAGGTCCACAAGTTGCTAGAAAAAAAGAGTCATCCAGCCAGTCCCAGCAGACCAAACAGGATCCGGAACTTACTCAAGATTCTTTTTGGTTCCAAAGAAAACAGGGGACTGGAGACCCATTTTGGACCTCAGCAGACTCAACCAATTTGTGAAGAAAGAGAAGTTCCAGATGGTCATGCTACAGTCTATACTTCCCTTTTTAGGGAAAGACAATTGGATGTGCTCGATAGATCTCAAGGATGCGTACTACCACATAAAAATGGCCAGGCCATCCAGAGATCACCTGCATTTCCGGCTGAGAGCTGATCATTATCAATTTCGAGCCCTGCCCTTTGGTCTCACTACAGCCCCAAGAGTGTTCAGCAAATGCATGGCAGTGGTCACGGCTCACCTGAGGCATCTATGATTCCAGGTGTTTCCGTACCTAGATGATTGGCTCCTTACCTCCACCACCAGGCATCAACTGATTCAGGCAGGGAAATACACTCTGACACTCTGCAATCACTTAGGCATTACGTCAACTCAGAAAAGTCTGCCATGTTGCCATCGCAGTATATCGTCTTTATAGGGGGCAGAGTTAGACACTTCAACCACCACTCTACGACTACCAATCATGAGGGTCTTTCTTCTTCGCCAGCATGTCAGCTCATTGGTATCGAAAGACAGAGCACCAGCTGCAGAAGTTTTAAAAGTATTGGGTTTGATGGCTGCAGCGATCTTGGCCATACCATTAGCAAGGATGCATATGCGGATTCTTTAATGGCTGCTGTTCACTCAGTGGTCTTATCAGGAACTTCCAATGAATCACATGATTTTAATTATGAACTCTTGCAAGAGAGCTCTCCAGTAGTGGTTGACATCTCTTCATGTAGCCATAAGATGCCCCTTTGTACTACCCTCTCCAGTACCCACTGTGACCACAGACGCTTCCCTGATAGGGTGTGTGGGGGGGGTGTTTTCAGGCAAACACTTCCCAAGGCACATGGCTGGATCAAGAGTCACATCTGCATATCAATGTTCTGGAGATGACAGCAGTACTTGTGGCATTGCAGTACTTCCAGGACTCTCTTCCTCTAGGGATGATTGCAGTTCAGACAGACAATATGTCAGTAGTCTGGTAATTGAACAAGCAAGGCGGGACCAAGTCTTACCCCCTTTGCTGAGAAGCCCTCAGAGTTTGGCAGTGGGCTGTCTCCTCCCAGTGCTTTCTGTTGGCAACGCACATCCCGGGGAGGTTAAACGTGATAGCAGACAAACTGAGCAGGGTAATCTTGTTGCCACACGAGTGGTCCCTCAAGCAGGGGATTGCAGACAGGATTTTCCACAAATGGGGCCAACCTTGCTGTGATCATTTTGCAAGTCACATCAACACGAAATGCAGAAGCTACTTGGCCCTGAACCCCAGAGAGACGCACTAGTACACAATTGGCCCCCGGGTCTCCTCTATGCATTCCCTCCAATCCCGCTAATACCCAGACTTCTACAAAAAGCAATGTTGCTGGGAAGGACCATCATTCTTATAGCCCCTCATTGGCCTCAGCAGATTTGGTTCCCATTTCTTCATCTTTATCTCTTGGCGGATCTATGGATTCTGGACCCAGTTCCGGACCTTCTGACACATCCGTCAGGGGACCTCCATCCTTCCTTGCAGTCACTTAAGCTAACAGCTTGGCTGCTCCAATTCCTCTCATAGCCAGGCTTCACAACCTTTCTAATGGTACAAGGCATATCCTTTTGTCTTTCCATAAGTCGTCCACCAGAAGATTATATCTTAGTAAGTGGAAGAGATTTTCCATTTGGGCCTCTAAGCTGAACATTGATCCTTCAAACCCCCTTGACGTCCATATTAGAATTCTTGACTATGATCTTTAATAAAGGAGCTGCAGCTGCTACAGTCTGGGTCCAGTCGGCTGCTATACCTAACTTTCATCTCGGAGTGGACGGGATAAACATAATGTCCCACAAGTTGTCCAAGGCCTTTCTCAAAGGGACCTTCCACATGAGGCCTCCAGTGAAAACTCCTTATTCTCCTTGGAATTTAAACTTTATGCTGTCTCACATGATTTTTCCCCTGTTTGAACCAGCATCATCTTGTGATCAAAAATTTTGTCTTGGAAAACCATATTTCTGGTAGCTATTACTTCTGCCTGCAGAGTGTCAGAACTTC
Source organism: Protopterus annectens (assembly GCF_019279795.1). Lineage (NCBI taxonomy): Eukaryota > Metazoa > Chordata > Ceratodontiformes > Protopteridae > Protopterus > Protopterus annectens. The sequence goes on from NC_056727.1 coordinate 765,363,117, forward strand.
AGACTTTATCTATCAGCCCTCCTTATTTGATTTTTCATGCTGATAAGAGTATCTCTTAGGAACAACCCCTCTTTTTTGCCCAAAGTTTGTTCAGAATCTAATATCAACCAAGTCATTGAGTTGCCAGTCTTCTTCCCCATCCATTCCAACAAACTAAAGTATATGCTGCACAAACTTGAGGTTCACAGACAGCTCAGATATTATTTGGACAGAACAAAAGATATTAGGAAATCAGACCAAATCTTTGTGTCTTTCTCAGAAGCCAGAAAAGGTAGACCAGTGGCTAAAACAATGCTTTCTAAATGGCTATCTGATTGTATCACTTTTGTTTATTCATCTGCTAATATGCCCTTACTACACAAGATTAAAGCTCACTCTACCAGAGCAGTTTCTACATCTTCTGTATTCCAAGCCAAATTGCCCCTTGATAACATTTGTGCTGTAGCCACTTGGTCTAAACCTCATACCTTTATCACTCATTACAAAGTTGATAAGGCCTCCAGGGACAGGGCTTCCTTTGGGTCTGCAGTCCTGAAGAATGAACTCCCATGAGCCACCCGAGATTGAGGGTGCTAGGGACGCTACCCATCAGTAAAGAATGAATGGTGAGATTGAACAACTTCACATTAAGAAGTTATGTACTCACCATAACGTTCCATGTGAGTTGTTCCATCTCACCTTCATTCTTACATCCCTCCCTCCATCCCCCACCTGGCTGATAGTTGACCTAGAGGCTGGTCTCATCCTGGTTGCTCAATTCTTCTTCCTCTCTATGGGAAGGTAGTTCTCTTATATGGATATAGTACACGCAGCAAACAAGATCTGAGGTAATTCCAGCAGTGCATCATGGGATAAGGGGCTTGGTCTCAAGCTACTGATAAACCTTGAGCTTTGCAAATGTCCGTGTCAGAGCTGATGGATCGGCTCTAAACCCATCAGTAAAGAATGAAGGCAAGATGGAACAACTCAAATGGAACGTTATGGTGAGTACATAACTTCTTATTTCGGTTAGTGTGTGTATGTGGTTTATTTATTTTGTTTGGGTGGGTAGTATGTAGCGAGCATTGTGGTTGGCCAACTATGCCAGTTCAAGATTTTGAATTTTGCGGTTTCGGGCATTCGGTGTACTCGCGGTTCGCGCAATATGTGTTGACGTTTACGTATTCGCTTAAACGGGCTTTCGCGGTTCTAATATAGACCCGATAAATTCAGCTCAAATTTCACCTCCCCATCATCCACAGTTCTCGCCCAAGAAATACTGTTTACCACTCCCTCGACAATTATCACCAAAGAACAGATTGCCAGCTCTCTCTAAAGATATAAACATGAATTCAATGGGCCTGATAATATACCAGGTTGCCACTTAAAAAACAGTTTAAATTAGGACCTGTCAGGCTCATTAGTATCTCTGTTTAACCACAGCCTCCGGACTGGCTTTTCCAGATAGAGCGAAGGACAACAACATTCATCCCTTTGCATAAAAGGGGACCATCAACTGACCCAGGAAATTAGAGACCCATAAGTTTGACTAGTCTTATATGTAAGGCCATGGGAAGAATAATCATGAACCTGATAAATAATGACATAGGAAACCTCCAAACACTGGGCCTGTCCCAATTCAGCTTTGTCAAAGGCAGGTCATGCCTACTAAACCTGGTGGACTTCTTTGAGAAAGTCATTAAGGCCATGGATGAGGGAAAAACAGTGTATATCACCTACCATGACCTGACCAAGGCATTTGACACAATTTCCTACTCAGGTATTATAAATAAACTCACAAAACTGGGAATAAATTCCAAAGTGGTTATAGTGGATGAAGGGTAATCCTATGGGCTAGGCTTGTAAAGGCTCCATGGCCACTAGCCTAGTACACACCTATGAACCTATGAATCCAGATCCAGCAAGAGGCCATTTACTAGTGGTGTGCCACAAGGCTCAGTGCTGGGGCCACTCTTGTTCAGAATATACTTCTCTGAAGTCAATGCTAATGTGGAAGACCTCTGGATGACAAAGTCTGTCGATGACTGCAAGTTGGGGGCAATCATCAAATCCTAAATGATGTTGATGTCCTTTAGGGGTGTCTAAATCAGACAGATGACTGGGGCCAGTGCCATGGCCTAAAACTAAATGCAAAAAAATGCATTATCATTCCCTTTGGGAAGTCAAATACCCCTGCAAACTACAACATTAATAGCATAGGTTCATAGGTTCATAGGTGTATACTAGGCCCACGGTCCTGGAGCCTTTACAAGCCTAGCCCATAGAAGTGCCCTGGCATGATGCTGCCATTAGTTTCCAGTGTGTCTATCAAGTAGAGCCACTGGGGTGATCCCCGGTGTGAACTTTCTATTTTCCATCCACTCATCAAGATTTCTCTTAAAAAGAGCCAGTGAGGTGTTCTGCTTGACATGTATGGAAAGTCTATTCCAGAGCATGGGCAGTCTCTGGGTTATGAACCTGTCCCTGCAGCATATTCTGTTGAGTGTGCTAATGAGGTTAAGGTCCCTGGAGCATGTGGTGCAGAGGGATTGGGATTTCTTTAGGTGTAACATTTCTAACAAGGCTGGGTCAGACATGGCTTTGTAAGTCAAGCAGAGATCACCTCTTAGTAGATGATATGAGACAGAGAAAAGCTGGAGTTTTTTTGAGTCTGTCCATGTAGGGCATATGTTTAAGGCCTAGGATCCTCTTCATGAGGTACTTTTGTGGCCTTTCCAACTGTTGCGGGTGTTTAGTGAGGTACATGCCAAATGGGCCATTATACTCGATGACTGATCTAATGAGGGAAGAGTAGAGAGAGATGATGACCTCTTTCTTCCTGGATGCAAAACCCTTGGTAATGAGGTGCGCCACATAGAAGGACTTTCTGACCACAGTGGCAATGTGGTGGTCGAAGGAGAAGTTGCTGTCAACCTGTGGCCCCAGATCGCTTATAATGCCTTCAATGTTCAGTGAGCTACCATCAATGTGGTAATTAGTGGGAACTGAGTTTTTCCCAAATTAAATGATGACACTTTTTTTGGCATTAAGCTTAAGGCCATGGTTTTGACAGCAGTCGTTGGTCTCAGTGAGGCCTTTCTGTAGGCTGTCTACATCACTTGGGGAGTTAATAATGGCTCCTAGCTTGCAGTCGTCAGTGCACTTGACACTTGGTCAGCCAGAGACCCTCCTTGTTGGCCTGGACTTCTGAGAAGTAGATACCAAACAGGAGAGGACCCAGGACCAATCCCTGTGGGACTCCACTCATGACTGGTCAGCAGTCTGACTTGGAGTCTGCTACTTTCACACTGTGGGTTCTGTCTGTGAGACAGTTTGCAACCCACCTAGTAATATAGGGGTTGATGCCTAGTTTGTTGAGTCTATCAATAATTCCTGAGTGGGGAATGGTGTCAAAGGCCTTGGCCAGATCGAGGTAGGCTGTATGAACTGCCTTGCCCTCATCCACACCTCTAGTGACTGACTCAAAGAAGTCAACCAGGTTGAGCAGGCATGATCTCAGAGTAGATGCAGAGGTGAGAGATCTAGGTGCACAGATAGATAGTAGCCTGAAATTTGACCTCCATGTGTCCACAGTGGTAAGGAAATCCTTCTTTATGGCACAACTTATAACTGAAGGTATGACATACAGATCAAAGGAAATTATAATCGCAGTGTTCTCAGCTCTCATCAGAACAGTAATTGAATACCATACGCCATTTGGCATGTACTTGACTAGGAACTTACAACAGCTGGAGCTGAAGTTCCTGAGAAAGAAAATACGGGATGTAAACAACATGTCCTATGTAGATAGACTAAAAGCTCGATCCCTTTACTGTGTTTCCTATCGACTGTTAAGGGGTGAAATATGCCTAGCCTGCAAGGCACTCAGAAATCCAGCCCCTGATGGAGCTTCTATATATCCGCAAGACAAACAGCATGAGGGTCACCCAATCTAGGGATCTAGACTTAGTCAGCAACTCAAGCAAAACTTGTTGGACAGACAGATATGTGTTTCAGAGATTACCCTTTCTTTAAATTAGGCTTCCTAGTCATGTTAAAAAGAGCCTTCCCTGGCCGTATCCAATCCCAATATGGGTCAGTGAATGGAGAATCGCAAATTCACACCTAGGGTAGTCCTACATCCCTTATGGGCACAGACAATCTATAAAATACTGAAGGCATAGGCAAAACCTATGCCATCTTCTTGCCCCTAGGGGACATATATTGGGTAAAATTTGGTTATATTGACTAGACTTGTAAGGGCTCTTAAGCTGTTAACCTGATAATCTCCTATGAACCTATGCAAATTCTAAAATAAGCTACATAAAAGAAAAGATCATGAATTAAATGCTGAATAGAGTACTGACTGTTAGAACAAAAAGAAAAAAATATTAAGGGGTGGAACTGGAGAAAATTATACAGTGGCATGACAGCAAATTAATTGATGTAGAAAAAATCATTTGTGCCAAAACAGAATGAATCATCTAGCTGAATATAAAATATATGAGCTAGGGCTATGGTACTTCATCAAACTGTTTAAGTAATGATTTGAAGTGGTAGAAGGGTCAGCTCCAAAAATAGAAAGAAGCCACCATATGGAAAGGATGAAAGGCTTAGCTAGTCCTTCAAGACATATTTTGGCATGCATGCATTCATTTGCTGCAAGAGAGGAAATAATAACTCAGGTGAAGGCTTTGTGGGTAATTCTCTACAAATAAATGTTTTGGAAGATGTAGAAGACATATGAGAAATGTGCTAACAAAGATAATCAATTTTGAAGCAGATGGAAAAGCTATGCACAACTGATTAGATGACAGATTAATATATCCAGCAACAGTAATAGTCATGTGGAAGACAAAAAGACCAATCTAAGGATAGAAATAGAGGTGACAGACTTTAGTGTGTGATTTGAGAAAGGTCAATGGCACAGAAGTAGGCCTGTGAGTTCTACTTTGAATTTTGCCTGGAGATATGGAGTAGGGAGTCAATAGGAAGAGATAAGGGGGTGATCTGAAATTATCTCATTGTCAATATTTGACTCCTTTTAAAGAAAAAACTGGGTGGATGGTACATAGCAGGGCATACATCATGACAATGCTGAGGTAAACAGAAAGGATGGCCTGGTTGCACTGTGACCTGAAATTGTGGTGAATGCAAGACGGGGACAGCTAAGAAGTAGCAGAGACTTCAGGAGACAGCAACGTTTGTCAAAGTACTTTAACTGGAGGCAAAGAAGAAGTACTAAGAGAAATGAAAGGAAAAAGGTGAGCTGGATGGACACATTCAGAGGACTGCAGAGATGCAGATAAATTCAACTAGAGAACAGAGGGGTTCCAAAGGCTAGACAAATCAGAAAAGGAGTTGCCAAAGCCAACAAGATTTGACACAGAACATAGGAGGAGAGAGGAGAAAAAAAAAGCAGCTTTAAAGAACCAGAAAGTGTGAACTACAAAAAATTGAGTGATATTAAGGAAGCAGACTTTTATTTCCATACCTTTTGCTTGAGGATCAGCTGAATGGCCCATTCTGTGAACATTGCCTTGGGAGGGCAATATGTACACATCATCAGAGCCATTGTGATGTGATGGATTTCATGGCTAAGATGATGTGAGAATGATGATAATGGATGATGCTGAAATGACTCCTATGATGGCACCTGTTACTCTTCTAGGGGCTATAGTGCAATGATTTAAATACAAGAACTAGAAAGGGCTGGGCATAATGAAACATAGATCAAAGTGCTTAATGCTAAAGGGTACAGTGGTATGGCTATCAATATAGAAGGGGGTCACATAGAGATGCTATGTGATTTTTTTTCAACACAGGCATTGCTGCTGCTGTGTGGCAACAGTGCAGCAGTAGTTTAGCAACCTCACAGCAAGAGCTTCTCCAGTGATTCTGATGGCCAGAGAGTGCCTCTTTTACAGTCTCTATGTGTCCTCTGCAGTGCAGTTGAGTTTAAAGACATACAGGTAGGTGTGTGTGTTTGTGTGTGCCTTCTATGAAGGCTGGGTGCCATGCTGGCAACTCTACACTGTAAAACCACCACTGCCAATCAATCTGCGGACTGGTGATCTGCTGTGATGACCCCTAACCAGGAAAAGCGGAAAGTCATAGCTATTGAGTCTTCTACAGTGTATTTTGTGTTATTATTTCTTTCTCCTATTATATTCTTGTTTATATCCCTTCGAGGTATGAGAATGAAAGTCTAGAATGTCAGAAAGGCAACTGGAATGAAAAGGAGATAGTTAGAGAACAGAGCTCAGACACCAAGGAGCAACCAGTTTACATTCATATGGTCACATGCACATTGCTAGACCATACATTTTACCGACTTTTCTCCGTGAATCTCGTAACGTTGAACAGTCGGAATGTTGTAAAAACACTGAATTTGACATTTCTGACTGCTCTACACCCTAAATTGAGTGCTAACACGGGTCAAAAAGGGGACAGGACTTTGCAATTCGCAACACTTGCAATCGCATTTTCGAGCTGTTGCTGCACTCCTTTTGGCCATACCTGCTCGACCATTCACCGGTCGACCCTATGAATGTACACCAAGCAACCTCCTGTACATTTTCCAGGGAAGGGAGTGAAGGCCTGACTGCATGAGGAAGAACATTAACAAGAGGGTCAGCACAGATACAGTCCTAGGGATAAGGAGGAGCTGGGGATAACATAAGGTATGAACTTAGGGGAATGTACTAGAGAAAAACAAAAAAAAATGTGCTGATACAGACATAAAATGTATGATAGAGACAAAGAATGTAAGGGAGCTATGTACCTTATGCAAAGGAAGAGAGTTTAGTGGAAACTTTTGCAGATGTGGATGGGATGTAGCTTTACTACAGCAGACAAAGTTAAAAGTTATGGATGGTAAAAAAATGCTGACTGCTATCCTCAAGGAGAGTTTGAATGGGAAGTGGAAAGAAGAAAGAGGGGCAATGATACTGTTTCAGATAGGCATGAAGATAATTACAAAGGAGCTGAAAAATAGCAGTATGGGAAGAGGGATAATCTGGAGGAAGGGAATAGAATGAATATGGCCAATCAGAAATGTGTCTTACCCGACAGGGATGATGGGAGTTTAGCAAAGAGAATTAGCTGGGAGGGATTAAAAATCATAGGGAGAGATTCTGATGTTACAGCTTAATTAAAGCAATACAGGTTGTGTGGTTGTTTAAGAAGCTGTATTACTATCAGACAGTGAGAGAGGAATTTTGTTCATTGTTTTTTACTGGCTAGGTAGGAACCACATTAACCTGTTGGAAAAGCCATTTGGTTACATTTGACATTGTCACTAATTTCATTATTGATCCTATATAGTCTGTCACTTTAACATTTCTTTTTTCACACTTCTGACTACTATAGTAGTCACAGTTCTTTTATCCGTTAGTTATATCCTAGTTTATCACCTTTGTGTAACCTAATCAGTTATCCTTTTCTGTCTTATACCAAAAGTAAGTTATTAGTCTGTCCTATACCCCTTTATATGCACTGGCCAGTATGGAATCTTAAGTCAGCTGTTTCCCTGATAGCACTAGATATTTTGACACAGTGTAGAACTCCTTCATGATTACCAGAAACTCTTTATTGCTACCTCACAACGATTCAGTATGTGAGAGGTATGAGTATTTACTTTACTTGGAGACAACCTTCTTACCTCAGAACCTATTCCGCAAGTACAAAACATATATGCATACATCACAGAGCACTTCCACTAAACCATCTTACACTGTGGTTGTTTAGAAAATGCTACCTAATCCTTCCTGGCTAAAGACTAATAAACCTCAGACATTAGTTCACACAGAAACATACCCACCTTCACCCTTCACACCCACACGTAAGATGCATAAATATACATCTAAGAATCATAAGGGTACAGACTCCAAGGCCCTATGATCCACCAAGACTGCATCAAACCATACATACATACATACATACATACATGCAAATATTTCAAGCAAGGGCATTAATGCCTTTCTAAGTTGCCAATATACCAAAAGACTTACTCCCATAATAAGTGTTCAGACTGTTCTTAAAAATATCTAAACTAGTACTTGCTTTAATGTAATTTGGTAGTCTGTGCCATGCATCAGCTACTCTGTCAGAGAACCAATTAGTACACTAATGGTAATGTTTTAGTAATAAGTGATTATTTTGTAAGCCATACAGCCACCACCATCCTCAGGCTGGATTAGAATTGGGTGACAGTTGCTGTCTTTCTGGAGACAGGGTTTAGGATGTAACAAGGACCTTTACATCCCTCCATTCTGACAGTTATGATAATGCCCTGATAGTGGTCCATGTGGGGGTGAATGACCTTAGACACTCTATCCAGAGAGACATGTAGAAGGATACGACTGAGCTTGCTATGCATGTGTCTGAGGCATGAAAGACAATGGTCTTAAGAGGTACGTTGACATCACCCAGAATGATGCCGAGATTCAAAGAGAAGATAGTTGGCTTTAATAACTGTCTGTGTGGTTAGTGCCATTGTAGAGGGCTTCAATATACATCAGCTTGGTATGTGGTGGCTAACAAGACTTGTTGTTTTGCCAGTTATGGTCTGGAACTGTCTTACCAAGGCTTTCACATTGTGGCTAAAGCCTTTGCTGCGCCATAGTGCCTTTTTAAGCCGACTCCATTTGATAGACATTCCAACTTAGTAAATCCTAATGTGAAACACATTAATGTGACTCTATTCAATGAGAGCAATAATTTTTTTAAACATCTTCATTATATTATCACATATCACACAGGCACACATACATTGACAGAAAAGAAAACAAGTGGTGTTAACATTTTTCCATTTACACACATTATACATTACATTTCTTTCTTTACAACTATCTTTCAGTCCGGCATTACAAAAATAACTCAATTCCTGCCTTCTCATAAACCTCACTCCTCCTCCTGGTCATTAGTCTGCATGTTTTGTTCTATAAATTCCATTTATTTCTATATAGTTTGCTCCTTCTCTTTTCTAAAGAATTCTTCCAGTTCTTTTATCTCTTTATAATATTCAATATTTCAAATATAGTAGGTTTAAGATTTTGATTTCAAATTTCTAGTAATTGATTTTTTTGAAAGACAATAGAATTGAATTTAATAAGGCCTTAATATGTCTAGGAAATTCATATCCTCTGGCTCAACTCAAAATAATAATTTCCTTAGTCTGTGCCATTTGCTCCCGATAGTTCTGACAGAGTACTTTGTAGGGACTTTTTTTTAAATCTGCCAGCTCATTACATTCAAAGAAAACATGTTCTCAGTTACCTCCTTTTTTCACCATCACACCTCCAATGTTTGATAATGACGTAGAAAATTCTTTGAAGTCTGCTTGGGGTGTAAAAAAGCTATGTAAACACTTCCAAGTAAAAATTATAAGCTTGATGGACTTGTTGCATACTTGGGAGACATATACATGTTCTCCCATTGTTCCCTTGTAAATTGCTTTTCAGGCTCTCTTCCTAATCTTTCCTAACCTCCACTGATTGGTTCTTATCATTATTGTTCAGTATGATATATACCCTTCTAAATATCTCCCTTTTACAGTAGCTTCTGTTCTAGATTTGACTAGGAACTCTACCAGCACTGGTCTTTCACCTAGTACTCCCATATCTCTTTCTCTTTGCCTATACTCTGATATCAGTCGGTGATCGGGAAAGTAGTCTCTAATATGCAATCCAAACTTCTTCTTGGCCTTATCCCACTCTGTTACCATGTCTTCTGTATGTATTTGCTCCCAATACCTTAGTTCCTTTGCCAGTCTTATCCAGTAAATTCCAGCCCCTCTTGCCCATTTTATGTATCCCTACTAGCAGTCATCCCTATTGGTAAAATTTCATTTCTCCATTCCTGTGCTGGCTTAGAATACCTGTTGCCTGTTGCAGTTTTTTTGAATATAGTATTCTGTATGGTGGTTATTATTCTCCTTTAGGATCTGCACCCAAAAGCCCATTCTCTCCTTATTTCCTGACCTCCCCCCATCATCATCCCTTTTCAGTCTGAATTATAACCTTCTGCTTGTGCAGTGTATATGAGCCTTAATTGTGTACCTGTAAAATATCTCTTCAAATCAGGTAATCATAAACCACCTTGTTCTATTGGGAGGATCAATTTATTCCACTTAATTCTTGCTCTCTTTCCCTCCCAGATACATTCTTTCAGCTTTTTATTAATTATTGTCCACAACTTCTCATTTGGTTGATAAAAATAAATCTGTCCTGTATATAAAACTAATGGGACTAAAAATATTTTTACTATATCTTGCTATCCATATCCATAAACAAGAGTATCCAGTTTCTCAGTTTTTATATTATTTTTGTTTATACTCTTCCCACATTTACTTAGCTGCCATAACAGAAGCCCTTTTTTAATCCATACTCCTAAATACTTCATCTTATCATGTCCCCATAAATATGGGTATTGCTGAACCAAGTCATGAGTGAATACATAATTTATATCTATATGGCTATAGTCTTTGTTTTATCTTCATTATTTTATATCCTGAAAGGATATAAAAATAATGAAGATAAAACAAAGACTATAGCCATAGACTGCGGTGGTTGTGCTGCGGTAGCGTTGTCGCCTCACAGTAAGACGTTGTCCTGTTCGATTCTCAGCTAAAGCGTCTTCTGTGTGGAGACATGCGTGAATGGGCATACCTTCGTTGAAGGTTGTGTGTCAGGGCTGGCAACTCTGTACCTAAAAATCTACTGCCAATCATTAGCGGACTGGAGTTACGCTGTGGTGACCCCTAACCGGGAAAAGCCGAAAGATACAGCATTTTTATATCCTGAAAGACTTGAAACTGTCTCAGAATGGTCTGCAACACTGATATGTCCTTTTCTGCATTTATTGGGTACAAAATATCATCTGCAAATAAAGCCAACATCTGAAGTAGTTAACTTAATTTGATCAGCAACCTGTGGGTTACGGATCTGATACGGATCCGAGCCGGCAGCATACCAAGCTAAAGATCCGAGCTCCAAGCTCCACCCCTAACCCATACTACCCTGCAACCTCCTTCCAATCCCCAGATCTCGTTTGCCGCGGCTTTGCCAAGCACGGGATTCCTGGAGCTCCAGGCGAGTTAAGTATTTTGCAGTTTTATAGATAAAACTTTGGGTACTTAGTTGTTTGTGTGTGTGCGTGTGTGTGTGTGTGTGTGTGTGTGTGTGTGTGTGTGTGTGTGTGTGTGTGTGTGTGTGTGTGTGTGTGTGTGTGTGTGTGTGCGTGCGTGTGTGTGCGTAGTATTTTTCTCTTGGGATAGATATTCATTTTCTTATTACTTTACTCTATATCCCCCTTATCCTTTGAATCTCTATCACCAATAGGCCCCTTTTCCTTCAGGTGTGCGTGTGAGTGTGTAGTATGGCTGATTTCTAGTTGCACTGAGTGTGGCCATAAGCTGTTGCCAGTGGATGGTCACACTCAGTGTGTTCTTTGCTTGGGGGTGGCCCATCTTTCCACAGGCTGCCAAATTTGTGCAGCCTTTAACCCCCGGGCTTTGAGATACAGGAAGAATAAGCTGATTCTGGCAGGCCTTCTACCCATGGAATCGGCTTCTTCTTCCTCCTCTCCCTCTGTAGCGACAACTGCGGCTGCGGTTGCCCAACCATCTGGCCTTCCTCCCCTGGCTGGGACTCACCTTCCTACCTTGTCCCAGGGAGATCGAGAGGCAAACAAATGACAGGAAAGAGAGAAGGGAGAGAGAGAAAGAGAGAGAAAGGGACAGAGAGAGATGCCACAAACGGCGGGCCGAATTGGACCCCTCGGCCCCTCCCACCAATGTTCTCCCTTCCCCAGCAAGGACTTCCAAGCCTTCCTCCCCACAGCTCCATTCTCCATGCTTTTCTCCGGAGCCGGAGGAGGCGGCCCGACCATCTTCGAGGTTGTCGCGTCGGCCCTCCCGACCGGCTTCGGCGGCCTCGTCCAGATCTACTAGAAGCCTCTCGGAGGCAGATATGAACCGGATGATGCGTCGCTTTTTACAGACTCAGCTGCAGATGGGAGTGTTGCTGCCCCCCCTCCGGGGGGAGTTCAGCTCCACTGTTTGCCCCGAAAGCTCCTTCTCCGATTCACTACCGGGTTTCAGAGTCTTCAGATCTGAGGAGCCTCAGAGTCAGGGAGTCAGCGCCAATGGTTATCGCTACCTCGACACCAGCCATGCCCGCGAGCCTATCAGACCCCTATTTGGATCCGAGCTCTCCGAGCCGAGAGACGGGCATCGGATCCGAGGGGGCGAGTGTGTCTTCGGCTCTGTTGTGGTCGGAGCACACCGTCCACTCGGATCTGAGCTCTTCGGCTCCGACTCCGATCCCTTCGTAGGATCCGAGGGTGCGGGCCACCTGTCTTAGAGAGGCTGGTTCCCCTTTGGCTTTCAATGTTATGGAGAGGGTTCTCTCTAGAGGATTGAGACCCCTCGCTCTGTCCTCAGGATCCACCCCCGCTCCCTCGCAGATCGGTTTGTCCTCCATCATCCAGTCCCAGGGACAGCCTGTGTCACTGACGCCCCAGCCAGTTCCCCTGGAGGAACACAAATCCGTTGGTGAGCCCCCCTCGGACAATCCCCCTGAGGAGATTCCTCACAAACACCTGTGCAAAAGGAGGCACTTGGACTCCCCTGAGTCCCTTACTGATGATACCGATTTGGAGGAAGGGGAAGGTTCCCCCAAGTCACCCCCCCGATGATGTCACCTTCAGAGACATTATGGAAATGCTCCGCCAAAGGGGGGGGGGTCTGCCAAAAAGACTTCCTCGGACAAGTCGGTATTCCTGGAGGCGTTCAACACAGGCCCATCTACCTCTTGGGTGTCCCCCCCAGCTGACCCTCTGGTCGACCTGATTACCACCAAGGCGTGGAAAGAACCGGACACTGTAGAGCCTATCCCCAGGAGGCCCGACAAGATTTTGAGCCCCCCTACAGACAAAGCTTCATGGAGCAAGGGTTCCCCTGTAGATGCCATGGTGTTGGCGGCAGCCACCAAAAAGGAACTAGCTCAGGATAGTTCCTCAGTCCATCCCCCTGACAAGGAGTCACGGGCAATGGACCGTATTGGAAAGTGGATGTTTGCTTCAGCTACCTTCTCTATTAGGGCGCTGAATTACTTGGCTTATGTTATTAGATTTCAGCAGGACCTGGTTAAAGAGTACGCTGAGTCTCCCCCAGAGTCCATGTCGGCCAAAGATAAACAGACATTCTTGGTGCATATGGCCACTTTCATATCAGTGTCAAATACATCTATGCGGCTACTCTCCCATGCCACGGAAGGAGCTGCTAGAGCTAGCGGGTCCAGAATCGCCTTAAGGCGTCATGCCTGGCTTCAGCTTTGTGATTTCTCGGAACCTTTCAAGGCGTCCATCGCGAATGCACCCTTTGACAGGTCTACCCTGTTCAGGAAGACCATCCGCGAGACACTGGTCCACAGCAAGAAAGATGGGAAAACGCTGTCAGCCATTGGAATCCGCTTCTCTACCCCTCAAAGGTCCTTCTCCAGGAACCAGTGAGGGCAGAAGAAGATGTGGTTCCGCAAATCTCAGCAGGCCCGGAACGCTCAGGACTCCTTCTACCCCAGAGGCAGAGGGGGACAAGTTGGACGCCGGCCCAGTGGCAGAGGGGGTCTGAAGAACTTTGGGTCACGGAAACCCTTTTCTGACTGACCCACGCAGCAGCCCTGAGGGGGTTGCCCAACTGCTCCCCCCTGGAGGCAGTCGGGGGACGTTTCTCGAGGCACCTGGCTCAATGGGAGTCCATCACATCAGATTGCGCGGTGCTTCAGATAATATCCAGAGGCTATTCAATCCCCTTCATAAACAAGCCCCCTTACTCAAGGCGCCTCCCAGATGTTCCACCCACTGAAAGGGAGGCTGCGGCTTTGGAAATAGAAAAGCTGTTAGAAAAAAGAGCCATCCAGCATGTGCCCCTGACCAGTCTAGATCAGGCATCTACTCCAGGTTCTTTCTGGTGCCAAAAAAGACGGGGGACTTAAGGCCGATTCTCGACCTGTCAACAATGAACCTTTTCATTGCCAAGGAGAAATTCCAGATGGTCATGCTCCAATCCATCCTGCCCCTCTTGCAGGAGGAGGACTGGATGTGCTCCATAGACCTCAGGGATGCATACTACCATATACTCATGGACAGATGGTCCAGGAGGTTTCTCCGCTTTTGGCTAGGGGCCAGTCATTACCAGTTCAAGGGTCCTACCCTTCGGTCTCACTACAGCCCCCAGGGTGTTCACCACGACCCACCAACATCTGTATTTTCATACATTATTCTTCCATCTGGATCATCATTGTTCTGTTAATATTGTCAAATGTTTGCCTCCTCTCCACTAAACCACATTCATCCATACTGGGTCCAATATGGGTCTTTACCCTCTTTGTGTAGTACAGCCACCACTGCTTTCTTCCAAGAAGCTGGTACTTCTTCTCCTTCTAAAATATTATTAAACAAAATCATCCAGATCTTTGTCACTGTCTTCCTTCCTAACTTTCAAACTTTCACAAGAATACCATCTGTTCCTGGAGACTTCCCTGCAGATTGATTATAAACCACTGTTTTCATCTCATCCCACTAATCTTAACTATTAGTTATTGAGAGTCATCTTCTAATCTTGGCATAATTAAGTCTTCCATAAATATTTCAATTTGCCCTTTCTCTTGGTTTTCACATTCCTCTGTTATATCCTTAAAATCCCCCAAAATATCTCTAATACTGATATAAGATCTCTGGTTATTTTTCTTGTCATAGGCTCCCTAAGTTTGTTGACAACCCTTTCTCCTTTCTCTTGCCAAAGTCAGTGTGTTAAAGTTTTTGTGCTTTGGAGTTATTATCAAAAATAGTTGCTTAACATCAGTCTTTCTAAACTGATGCATATTATTCAAATACTTCCTTATTTTCCCTTTAGCACTCTGTAGTTGCTCTTCTTCATTTTCTTTGAGATTCACCTTATTCTGCAATACTTTAACTTTTGTTAACATCTCTAATTAATTCCTATTACTTCTTAACCATATTGCTGTTTCTTTTTTTCTACCCCATTTGTAAACTCCACTTTCATTTTATCCCACTCACTAGCTTTCCGTTCTGAAGAAATTTCTATTTTCCCTAATAACTCTCAAAGAATTTCTGCTACCCATTCTTTAAATAAAATGTCACCATTAGTTTTTATTGTTGTGTGATCTGAAATAGTTATCTGATGTGTGTCAAAGGTTTCATGCCCTGTGAAATATAAATTCTACTGTATCTAGTTTAGCTTGGTTACTGTATCTTGGGGAATGATATGTAAATTCTGTCTGAGTTCCTACTTCTGAATTCATATATTCCACACCAAATGTCTTCATACATTTCTTCAGAAATCTAACCTCTTTTGTTATATTTTCCTTTCATACCTCTCAACTGTTCAGATTTTTGCCTCACATACCAGGTTAAGGCCTTTAGAGCAAGTAATCCATGAACCATTTGACTTACGGAGATGCAGTATTTCCAATAAAGCAGGGTCAAAGATTGCCTTATATGCAAGGCAGAGATCGCCTCTGAGTAGTCTGTATGAAAAAGAATAAAGTGACAGTGATTTCAGACAATCCTCATAGGACAGATGCTGAAGACCTGGAATTTTCTTTGTGAGAAACCTTTGTGGTCTCTCCAATTGCTACATGTGCTTGGAAAGGTACATACCAAAAGGGGTGCTATACTCAATTATTGATGTGATGAGGAAAGAGTACAGGGGGGGTTATAACTTCTTTTTTTCTGGAAGCAATGCCCTTACTTATGAGATGAGCAATATAGAATGCCCTTCTTACCACTGTGGAGACATGGTGGTCAAAGGTGAGGTTGCTGTCACCCAATGTGCCCAGGCTTCTCACCACTGAGTGCATACTTAGGGTGTTGTTAGTGATGTGGTAGTTAGCAGGAACACCGCTCTTATCAAAAGGGATGATAATACATTTTTTGTATTGAGTTTAAGGCCATGACTTTGGTACCATTCATTTGTTTGTGTAAGACCCTCTTGTAGGATGTTGACTTCGTTTGGAAATTCTGTGACTGCTCCCACTTTGCAGTCATCAGCAGACTTTATCAGCCACAGACCTTTAGTTTTAGCTTATACTTCAGAGAAATAGATTCCAAACAGTAGAGGTCGCAGGGGTGATCCCTGTGGAACACGACTAGTTACAGGTCTGCTGTTGGAGGTGGATTCCCCTATTTTGACTATATGAGTTCTATCAGTGAGCCAGTTAGAAACCCATCTAATGATATATGGGTTGATACCTAGCTGGATAAGTTTGTCAATTATGCCTGAGTGGGGTATAGTGTCAAAAGCCTTGGCTAAGTCTAGGTAGGCTGTATGCACAGATGTCCCCTCATTGAGGGCCTTGGTGACTGTCTCAAAGAAATCCACCAGGTTTAACAGGCATGATCTCCCTTTGACAAATCCAAATTGAGTAGGGTCAAGTGTTTGGAGATTACCAATATCTTTGTTGATGATGATTCTCTCCAGGGCCTTGCAGATTAAGGCTAGTCAGGCTAATAGGTCTGTAGTTCCCAGGGTCAGTGGAAGCACCATCTTTGTGCAAGGGGCCTTTTTCCATTCAGCTGGGATGAAGTCAGTACTTAGACTATGATTAAAAAGAGTACCCAATGGTGTTGCTAATTCTTCTTTGAGCTCATGTAGGACGCAGCCTGGGATGTTTTCAGGTCCCATGGATGCTGTGTTTTTGACCTTAGAGAGGGCATTCACAATGTGCTCTTTAGAGATATAAGGTAGAGGACAGGTGGTAGGGATGTCTTGAGGTAAGTGTAGCTGGGACAGGGGAGTGAAGTTTTTACAGAACCTGTCAGCTAACAGGTTAGCAATGTCCACAGGCTCGGTGTATGTGGTGTCATTAACTACCAGTTTGGCACAAATCTGAGCCTTTCCTTTTAGGTTACAGATGTAACTAAAGAATGCCTTATGGTTGTCCTTAGTTGAGAAAGCTAATTTGGATTCATAATTAGCTTTGGAGGACTTCACAAGAAGTTGTATTTGCTTGTTTAAACTGAGGAGGGAGTGTTTACAGATTAGGGCTTGCTTCCCCTTACTCTTAGATAGCAGTTTATACCTGTTATTGTAAAGCCTGTTAATGGCAGTTGTCCAAAAGATGGGTTTGCTCTTCCTTGAGGAGCTTGTTTTAGTCCTATCAGGTACAGCCGAGTCAATGCAGTTGTTCAGGTGTTTGTATAAAGCATTTGTGTAGAACTCAGCATAGCTACCAGTTCCATCTGATGGGGGAGGTGCAATGAAGCTATTTATACCATCCCGTAAGAGGTTATAATCTGCTTTGGAGAAGTGTTTTAGTTTGGTTGGTGCTGGGGGGTGAGATGTGATAGTTACTTCAAATGAGACTGATTTGTGGTCAGATTTCACTAAGGAAAACCTCACAGTGGGGGTGCTACTGTGATCCCCATATTGGTAAGCAAGATGTTGGCACCCATTGTGGGGGTGTCAACTCTCTGGTCCAGGGCACTGGAGTTAATGAAGTCGAGGAACCTTTGGGCAAGTGAGTCTGCACATGAGTAATTTCCCCAGTCACCCAAAACCATGGTGTTTGGATGTATTTGATAGACTCAAGTAGACCCAAATATGCAGAGTGGGTGTCCTTATTCATGGAGGGGTTCCTGTAGGAGGCAATGCCTTTAATAGGTGCCCAGCAGCAGTTAATTGCACCTGACGTATCTCCAGGGAATCATACTGTTTAACCAATCTGGAGGTGTATTTATCTTTAATGAATATTGAAACACCGCCTCCATTAGTTTTCACACCTTCAATTTGTGTTCTGAACGTGTGGAAGGAGGTGTAGCCTAATATGACTGGGGTGCTCTCTGCAACCTTAAACCAGGTCTCCGTAACTGCACAAATGTCTGTGCCTTCCAAGGTGAGGACTGCTTCCAGTGAGTGCAGTTTCATGTTAAGACAACTAGCGTTTAGCAGCATAACCTTGAGGTTGTTTTAAATGGACTTTTTATGTTAGGAATTTTGTCCTTGAGACATTGCCTAAAAAAGCACTGTGGGGTGGCAAATATTAGGTTAATTGCATGAACCATACCGGTATGGCTTCAACCATACTGGATATGCTGCTACTCTTGTCTTTATGTTTACCTGAAACCATTATTTGAACTTGTTAAATTCTAACTTTGGGAGAAAGTTGAACAAAAGATTTATGGATCGCAGGCTTGTTGGACTTCGTTTTCCAAGGCTTCAGTATGCTACAGTAAGTAACTGGGAAGAACTTCATTGGATGCAATTAAGAGTTTTTTGCTGTCATCAGTGTATCTATAGGAAACATTTTATATTCTTTTTGTTGTACAACTGCAATGCTTTCTTGTATATATAATCAGATATTTTTAAAGTAAAACAAATTTGATGTCTTATTTTATTAATGAAAGCCATCCTATCAGGTTTGATGTGGATAGCATTTGCCCATTTTGAAGGGAGACTACTTGGCTAACAGACATTAAAAATAACGTAGATTTGCTTATTGGAAGAGTCTTCATTGACCGAGATGTTAGAATCAGATGAGTAATCTCACTGGTGGCAGCATGTGTCATGGAAATACAGGCAGCAGTACTGTTACCGGAGTATCAGTATTCCCTCCTGGGACACATTATGATATTATGTGTGTTAAAGGCACTCAGTTCAGGCTGAGGTGGTTGAAATCTTTGGGACTTTGATTGCAACCCTGTTCTGTAGCTGGTGACATAAAGCTTATTTGGGTGTGATAGATGTCTGTCATAACCCAAAGCAGTGGTGCATTATTTATCATATGCTCTTAAGGCCAGTCACATCTTGCGTAAACAACAGGTGCCAGTGGTGTGGACTTAGGCTCTATAACCCTTGCCACTGACATACTTTTGTGGTGACAGTGGGAATCACATTGCATTCATCACAATATGTCTATGTGATCTAGAGTTGAGGGGAGCAGGAAGGAGGTGAGCTTATTATAAATGGAAAAAAAAGAGAAGTACAGTTGTAATGAGTTCAGATAATATAAGAAACGGTGAGAGAAAATGAGACCTACAGGAGAGACATGGTATGATATTGTGCAGGCGGTAATATGAGGGATGACTATAAGGATATAGGGATGTAGAAGTTAAAAAGGGGAGGGCTTACTTGAAGAACTGGTAAAGGAGTTGGAGGATATACAGATGACTGGAATATAAGGAGGAGGAGGAGTTGAGGAGATAGGTAGTAAACAGAATGGTTATAGAAGTGAGGGCCAAAGAGATATTGAAAGGATTGTTAGTGTGTAATGGGAAAATCAAAAGGCAGAAGTCTGACAAAGAAATTTATGTTGGGGAGAGGGAACACAAAGTGGACAGAATCATAGACATAGGCAACCAGTAGAAGAAGAAAGAGAGGATAATGATAGCAGGGAAGGGAGGCAGAGAAGAAGGAGGTAGGGATCCCTGTTGCAGTAGATAGGTAACAGAGACAATGACTTTTGGCAGAATATAGGTGCACTAGGTGGTTGGCCTACCATACTAAATGTTTATTCAGTGGCATAAGTTTAAATTTAAAAAATGTAAGTAGCTGCAGTGTCTCTTTAGCCCTAGAAAGGCATCCCGTAGCAGCTGTCTTCACCAAAAGAGGACTGGCTACCCTGACTGGCAGGATTACAACTGATTCTAAAGACTGATGCAGGCTGAGGGTGAGTGGTGGCTAATGTGGGACATCACATTGCTACAGAAGGTGCACTCTCAAATCATAGGGAAGATCTGGAATTAAAAAAAAACTTAAATCATAGGTAAAGATCTAGAATTGAAAAAGAAATCTTGGTACAGTTTTTACTCTCATTGCCCATGGGGAGGGTAAGTATCTTTTGCTCTTTCTACAATGGACACATAATATGCATAGTGTATTTTGTGCTCCTGTAGATGTGTATGTACATGCATGTTTGTGGGTTCAGCTGTGTAACAATCACTCAGTAACTAGAACTATCAAGTGTAGACTCCAACTTTATGTATTCATTTAGTAAGGGTACAGTATAATATTAAGCTGGTAAAACACAACAAAGTGGTTACAAGTCCATGTCCATTTCAGCTTAAACATTTTCTGGGCATCTGGCTGTAAAATTCACAGAAAAGGAAGCGAATAATGTGACAGAAAACTGCACAATGAGTAGAACGAAATCTTGTTTTGATGAGAAGATGGATTTATAAAGGCATGCCAGAGAAGACAATATACAGTGATTTTTGAGTAACTAGGAATGACTAATCAGTTGTTGTGTGAAGGAACAATTTATACAGAGTTTCTTTAAATAGGAAAACAGATTATTTAAAGTTAGCATAAAGTGCTTTAATACAAGAGGCTAATCAGTGAGTAGTTGAATAATTTATGCAGACTGACTTTAGGCATGAGAACTATTTATGTAAAGGCAGTACACAGTGCTTTTAAGCATGGGAAATGGTTTATTCGTTATCTTTAAATAAATCTTTTAATAAAGTGATTTTTCATACTACAGGGATCCAGAACAAATTGTCTGTGCCTGGAAGCAAACAAGAAATGGCAGGCCACACTGGAAATCCTGCTGCTTTTGCCTCTATATTGGAAGACTGGTCAGTTGAGGAACTTCAACTTTACTTTACCGTTAAGGACAACGAGAGTAAAATGAAAGTTTCTGTGCTGCTTATATTAATGAGCATTGTTATATGTACCCTGTTTCACTGTTTATTATCATCTTCAATTAGCAACTCCCTTTTTCAGTTTTTCTACACGGGGTTAACGTTTCACTTCAACTGTTGCCATCTTTCATGATTAAATGCCACTGTGTTTCTTTCTTTAATGCTCATGCCCAATAGCCTCAGGCCTTCTCTCATGCAGTTTATCCATCTCTAGTCTGGGTGCCCTTGTTTCCTCATTGCCTTCTTCCTCTCTCTCCCAAATCTTCTTCTTCATATCGTCTCCACCTTTCTTGCACATGTGCCTGAATCACCATAATCTGTTTACATTTATATTTGTTGCAATTGGAGCTACTTTGGCTTCTGCACTAATGTCCTTATTTATGTTTGCTCCATAGTGTGCATCCTACTACCTGCCTCAGGCACTTTATCTCCATGACCTCTAGTTTCCTCAAGTGCTCTGCCTTTACTGGTCATACCACTGTTTTGTATAGATTATTTTTCAGCTTCCATGCCATTCTTCTGTCATACACTACCCCTGATACACTGTGTTATTTAGCTGCAGTCTCTGTGATATTATCTTTGACCTCTTCATTCAGAGGTTTCTTCTCCTCATCTGCTTCTCCCTGATACTTGTTTTATTTTTCCTCCTTTCTCAGTTTTCAGCTTCATCTAATTTACCCCATTTTTTGCTATGACATCTGTCTTGTTTGAACTACATTTCTACTTCTGTCTTTAGTTTTATGTTTCATTCTTCTATCATTTGCTGATGTTCTTGTTCAGAGTCTGTTTGTAATGCCACATCTACTGCGTACAACAGCTTTGTTGACCTACTCCCTCTGACCTGTTTGCTAATGTAGTCCATCATCAGTATGAACTGCAGTGGATTCAGAGCTAAACCATACTTTTAATATACATCCACTCCCACTGGGAACCTCTCTGTGAGTCCAGAAACTTTTTGTACTAATGTCATTAGATTTATGTACCACTGGAAACCTCTCTGTGAGTCCAAACACTTGCCATACTAGTGTCATTGTCCATGTATATTACCTGCACTATTCTGCCAGTGTTTCCAGGACTTTGAACCACCCCAGGACTCCTCAAATAAGCTTTCTTGGGACCTTGTCATATGCTGTCTGCAAGTCTAGGAATGCCCAGTTGAACTCTTTCCACATCTCTAGCGTTTTTTTCAATTATCTGTCTCACTGCAAACATCACATCAGTTGTTCTGCGTTCTAATCTGAATCCGAACTCAGCTGTTGCACAGTTTCGTAGCACTAGAAAAACTTGTAGGAAAATTTATGGTTACTTTAGAGACTACAAAAAAGTTCAAACCACTATGGTTAACAGATAACAGAATGGTATTTCAGTTTCATAACAAAAGGAAAATGAAGGAATATGTGGCAGAGCTCCATATATTAGAGCATTTCAGTGCGGAACAGGAGTGGCATAATTAAAAACATGATATTATTGAGGCATTTAGTATTACCTTGTCTTATACAACAGCTGCAAGAGTGTATCTAAACTGCAAAAAAATACTGAGTGTATAATTAATAGTGTGGTTGTTAGTCCGGTCAACAGATGAGCATGGCCTCCTTGTAGCCAAACATAACATCATCCTAGTGGTTTTTGCTTTAAAAAATACCGTGCTAAGTGATTATACAGGTGAAAGGATACTAAGCAGAGTGCAAATGTTAAACAAGGGGTACAGGACATCAGATGTAAAACTAGTAATAATCAACAGGTAGAACATACAGGTTGTGATAATCAATGAACCTGGAATTGATGCATAATCTAAAAAAATATTTAATGTATACGAATAACACATTATGTCAGAAATGACTATGATATCATATAAAGTAATCTTAAAGTGAATTTGAAAAT